>NC_057795.1:113677440-113677861 GCF_018294505.1 Triticum aestivum
AGGATCTCCTTCAACCTGGCTAACTTTGCCTGGTTGCCGCCGGCGATCTGCCTGATTCGCTGCTGCATCCTCTCCATAGATGTCCTTCTGAGTGGTCCGGTGCTAGCTTTGGAAGATGGAAGGAGAGACGGTGGTCTTGCAATAGAGAAGAGGGAGAGGCGAGATGGTGGTTTTGGAATGGAGATGATGGAGAGGAGAGGAGGTGGTTTTACAATGGAGAAGATCAGAAGAGGGAGAGGCGAGACGGTGGTTTTGGAATGGAGATGATGGAGAGGAGAGGAGGTGGTTTTGCAATGGAGAAGATCAGAAGAGGGAGAGGCGAGACGGTGGTTTTGGAATGGAGATGATGGAGAGGAGAGGAGGTGGTTTTGCAATGGAGAAGAGGGAGAGGAGCGTGCGGCAGCGATTTAGGATTGGACGA